>NC_069116.1:34528589-34536089 GCF_025612915.1 Magallana angulata
CCAGTGTGTTGTTGCTACTGGCTACAGCCTGTCTTTGTGTGATATACACAGAAAGCAACAAGAACAAATTAATTAATAATAAGTCATTGAGAAATAATGGCTGAGACGTGAGCCCTCTAAAGGAAGATGACATCCAGCATGTGAAACTAAACAAGCATTCACTCTATCACTGTTCCATATCACAACTAATTCACTACACTGAATGCTGTTGATGAAAAGGACTTAGGTGTTGACTCATTATGGCTTCAATCAATTCTGTTTTCTATAAAATAGAGCCAAAAAAAGAGAAAAAAAGGGATAAAAAAGCAGGATAGGCTCATTCACTTAGTGTTTGACATAGTTTTGCCAGCCTGCCAGTTACATTCTTCAGAGTGTCTTTATGCACAGTATATTTCATCTAAAGAGTTGTCAAACCTTATCATCAGATGTATTATATAATGTATGATAATTAGGAGGTTCAAAACTGGACGTATGCAACTCGTGGTGAATGGGCGCATTCCCACGCATGTTGCTGGCATTAGTCCTTGATACAGAAGGGTCATAGTAGTGATTGCTGTTTGACATACTGTACGACCGAGACAACATGTCGCTGGACGTTGTTCGGCTGTTTGGACTTCCCCCAACTTTCAGTGGAGAATGGCCGACTTTATCAATGGCAGAGGCAGAATGAGAATAATAGGGAGGCGGGCTCTCTTTATCATGCACAGTCCTGTTGGGTGGGGGTCTAAAGCAATGTTGGTAGCCGTCTGATTTACGGAGATATTTTAAAGTCTTCTGACTCTGTTGATACCCTTCCTCCCCATCTTGTGAGATGGGTATTTGTGGCGGTAAACTAATAGTCATGTCAGCTTGCATTGAATGTTTTTGTGTTTGTCGTTCACGGAGCAATGCTTCTTGAGGATCCGAAAATTCTTGACTGGCTGATACACAGGAAGTAGATGTTGCTGCTCCACCAAAACCACCCTACAAGACAGATCAAACATGTACCAAACAGTTGGCATGCTATCTGCTATTTATTTCTTATATTTATTCTTATTTTCAATTGGCTGTTTGTTTTGAAAGGCAATATATAATATATTCTAACAATTCATGTCTGTTTACAGCTTACATGGTATTTTTCAAATTGTGTTACACGGCACGTACTCTAGCTAAACTTACACTCGTGAGAATTTCATACTGCTTAATTACTTTGGTTTTTTGCATGTATATGATACCAGACGAAAAAAAAATGAGATGGAATTTTTCTCCCCCCCCCCCCTTTTTTTTTTTTTAAAGAAACATGGTAGATGAGGAAAATGATGCTGGGATTCCGATATACAAAGCCACAGTCAGATGTGCAGCTGACAAGGCTCACAAATATTTTATATGGCTGCCATCAACTCCTTTCTTTCTCCCAGAAACAGAGATGATTAGTGCAATTGTTTCAGAGGACACTCGGTATCAACAACCAAGACTAACTTATATCTTTGTAAAGAAACAAAAGAATCATTAATCAGGGCTGATTAACAACATCCACATTTCTTTGAAATCAGAATATGATGCACAGGGGTCTTTAAAGCAAGTGCCAATAAGCCAGCATCTTTAAGGAAGTGCCAATAATCCAGTGTGCCAATAAAGAATAGGTCTGTACCAAATATCAAGTCAGCGTCATTTGAGTTTGAAAACCAAATGCACACAGCAATGACAGGATTGTAGACCAAGCAGTATACTCCCACACTTATAAATATTAGCTAGAGCAATGTGTTGATTACAGTGATTTCTTAATCAATTCAAACCTCTGATACTTGGGATCGGGGCCTCAACTGTCGGTTTTCCACATCCCCATGGTCGCGATTCGTCCACCGGCGCAACATGCGACGAGTCGATTTACACGGGCTTGCTACACAGATCAAAATGGCCAATACCGGCATTAAAGTAATTGTCACAATGATGACCACAACTCGAGTTACTGTCGCTGTAAAAGAAAAAGAGAGAAATATTACAACATATTCAAGTATCACAAAAGAGGACCAAAACCAAAGGGGGTGGGGAGGGCTGTTAAAACATAATATGTAAAAGTTTTCCTGTTAATATATTTTTCTTAATCACTGAAGTGTTGCATTATCTAAGAGGAAGAACACTTGTATTTAACATATAAAATCCTTTGATGAAAAAAATCTATGCTTTGTATTTGTACACTGGGGCTTGTAAACAACAGTCTCTAACATCTTCTCTCTTTGTCATATAAAAAAATCAAACCCATCAACACCACACATTTATCACCAGACCAGACAGATTTCTTCATCCTAAGTGACTCTCTAGGTCTCTAGCTATGTAATTAATGATATTTAGTCTAGACATTGTATTCCATCCTTGGTACATTTTTCACTATACAAAAACCTAATTAAGCACAAAGACGGCTAGCCAAGCCTACAAAATTCTTCTTTATAAACCTTCTCCTAGAACAAACCATTAACATCAAAATAATTTTATTGGAATGAAAATGCTCCACCATTGTTAAATATGAAGGCACTACCAATTTAACCTTGCAACAAAAGATTGATGGCCAGCTGGCGGATTCTGATACTCTAACAACAAAGTCAGAAAATTACTGCTGTTACATGATGAAGATTTTGACATCTGTGTTCGTTTTTTTATGACATGACCGCAGAATGAACCCATGACCTTGACCTTCAGCTCTACAGCAGACACGCTTCAAGTGTCAAATTCAATTTTACAATACTGTGACACAAGATCGGCTGTGCCTTAAATCAATACTTGGGCAATGACAGACGATCCCTCTTCAGTTTCATCTTAGCACTTGAGAAGTAAGCTGCTCAGTGGATGTCAAGTCCAAACCAGGAACATGTCTTTCAACACTATGCAAGCCCACTGTGATGCAGGAAGTTATAATGGCTCAAACTTTTCCAATATTTAACCATGTGCTCGCTAACATGTTGATGAACCTGTATGCTCCATCTCTTAAAACAAAAATATTTATTCAATCATGCATGTTTTAGACAAAATTTCCCTGAACTCATATAAATAACAAGCTTTACTAAATGCCTCACAGCCAATTGTTACCAGCCAAGAATGTAATAGCGAGTGATTTTTTTAAGAGGACAGAGGAGAGGTGGTGGTGATGGTGGAGGGAGGGAGAAGAAGGGGGAGAAATAACAGGTTTAATTGATTTCCCTACTACAGATAGCAGAGGAAATTAATTAATTTGTGTGGATTACCAAAACAATGAATTTCATTATCAAATAAGATGAAGTGAAAATGAAAACAAATTTCTTTTGAGACTTCAGCGCTTTGCACATCAAATTTTTAAACAACAATAGCTGCATGAATATTTATGAATAACAATAATGACATACTCCTTAAAAAAAAACATTTTTGACTATTTAATATTCTATTTTACAAAGTTTACTTAATTTCTGTCACTTTTCAATGAAGTCGATTCAACTTGGGTCAAAAGAATCTATTCATCCTTCTCTTTGTTTCGCAGAACATATCCCTTGATCCTTTCAGTTCGTAATCAGGGTGTCTAGACAGAGATGTGGAGTTTATGAACAATTGTGATGTAACTCTCATTTGGTCCTGTCAGTCAGGTGTGGCTGATCAATAGGATAAATACAGCGTACAGGTTAGTCTCTGTCAGAGTCCGCACTCTGCAAGGTCTACTGTATTCACACTCACGATCAATTACACCAATCCGAACAACCTCTCTCTCAGACGTTATCAACAGATTAATTAGAACAGAACTAATAAATCTGAAATCAATTTTGACTTCCTTGTGTGAAATAATTCCAAATAGATATTGTTAATCCCAAATAAGTGATCAAAAACTTTTTGAATTTGTACATGCATGATTGTGTCATCAAATTAAACAATAGGATAAATGGCAAGGTTTTAAAAACTATCCTAATATATCTTTAACAAATAATCAACTAATCAACTATTTATAATTTATTTATAACTTATGATAATCATAACACTCATCAGCTAGAGAACAAAAATGTACTCAAGGGTATAGATTTGAATGGTTACAGTATGTCAAAAAATAATTCATCTTTCTGGAAAGACAAATTCAAATTTTTCACCCCTAATTTTTTTCAACAGTGCGATAAATTTTTGCAGTGGTTGAGGTTCTGATATTGTGTAGATATCAGCGATGTCATCATTAACAGTGACAATTTCATGTAGAGTTTTGATGTTGTAATGTACAGATTTTGTTTTTTTCATTTATGCAGTTTTGAATATAAAAACAGCCTACAATTGGATTAAAATTGGACCAATGATAACCGATTTGTTGAGAAATATTAAAAAAAATTTTTTAGCTGCAATTTCCTTGTTGGTAATTTTTTTTGTACTTATATGGTTTGTAAACGTCTGTTAGTCATATTTTCATAGAAACAGCTATTTAGAGGCCCAAATTGAAGGAAACTTACATTATGGATGGTCTGAACAATAATTGGTTTGCTATATATTCCTTAATATTATCTTTCTTCTGATAAATTACATTTTTTATTTTAATCATATTTATCATACAGGTGGGATTATCATAATAAGAGGTTTTGGCAACAAAATTTGGCAAAAATACAGCTCATATTGCTTTTAGTATGGATAAGTAGAGTTCATGAGAGCCTAGATCCAGGTGAGTTACATGGCCTTCCTTTTATATACTTACTGGACGCTGTGCCTACAGAAGACTGGGGACAGTTGTTCTCATCTGTCTTGTCCTTGCAGTGATATACTTGATCACAAATCAAGCTCTTGTTTTCCAGACAGCGGGTTCCATCACAGGTAAATACACAATTATCTGAGAGAAAGAGAGAAAGGAGAAAAAATATATACCTCTGAAAGGTAAATTCCATTGCAATGTATCTTAAAACATACATGTATTGAAATATAACAAGTAGTACATCAGAGGAGAAGTAATTTATCAATCAGAACAGCTGACTGTATCTATGATCCTTGGATTACAAAGCCTTTTAAATAAACACCAACTATCAGTTTACCATATATGTATCTGATAATACACACCAATGGCCTTTAGTGATGTCATAATGCATTAAATTTTCTTATGTTCACCATAGTTTTAAAATACGTACAGTCTTGAATCATCTGATTGGTCTGAATTGCATGGTAATACACAGTCTTCAGTACATGAAAAAGTTAGGAATCTTTATTTTTTAACTTTATGGGAACATATATGTAGGACTCCAAAGAGCGATGGGACTCTAAAACTGATGGTCATGCTAAAGTCCAATGGTTCGCATGCAGTTGCCAAAGTCTGATGGTGTGACACGCCAAAGTCCAAAGGTTTTAATTAGACTCACAACACTGACAAGAGCACAATTAGTGTTTCCTTAATGCGTATTTTCTTATTTGTCTGTATGTGTCACTATTAACTACATTCAAACTGAATGAGTGTAAAGAGGACGCCTTCTGCTTATGCATTATTATTTCAATCAAAAAGCCTCTACCCTAAGTTCTCTACATGTATCTTGGATGTGATCGTCAGTGACTATTTTAAAGCACATTTTAAAAGTGCAACAGGTACTTGGACCAATATGTACATTTTTGTTTATGCTGTCCACTGTCACAATTATGATGAATGTTCGGCCTTTACCGGTACCTGTAATTTGCACCTCGCTTCAGCAGACAAAAACTGCTTGGACTAGGGCCATTATTCTCCTTTTTTTCCTCCCTTTGTCAAAAACATATCCACCAAATGTCTGAAGAGCCTGCCTCTTCTATCTTGTTGATTTTGTAATTACTACTACCACCTTATCTATGACGTAGTCATGACATGACGTCACAAATGTTGTTATTCTGTCATTGGACTTTGGCGTTCGCATTGACAATTGGACTTTGGAGTCTTACATATACGATGAGTGTCTACCTTTTTTTCGACTTTATGGGTACATAATACAGGGGTAGGTACATGATCAAATATATCATAAAGCCCTTCCAACTTTATGGTAGATTTGATGCGACTGCCCATGTCTATTCAAGCACTGACTGCTTATTTTTGGATATCATTGGTCCTAAAACACACCAGGCTGTGCTGTTAAACAAATTGATCACTGCACATTAGTGCAGTATGATAATATTTCTGCACAGCCTGGTCTATTTTAGGACCAATGATATTCTAATATTTATATTATTTTCATTGTTTATTTTGAATAAATTATTTGTCCCATTATTGACACTGGGGTCAAAGTTTCAAAAAATTTGAGTGTAAACTGAATTGGAATATTTGTAGAGTAATATCATATATTGTAGCAATGCTAAAAAGATTTTTCTCTGTGTAGGTGGGTTTTTTTTATCCACTCTAGGGCCCTACTGATGTTTTGGCAGTCATAGTTACAGCAAAATTGAATCAACAATACATCTGGATACCTGTATAGCAATATATCACAAATTGTAGTTCTTAAGATGACTTTAAAAAGATTTTCTCTACATATTTCAATAATAAACTTTTTTAACCCTTCCTGGGTCCCCATATTGATTCTGGGGTCATGATCTGAACAATTTAGAATCTACAATATATCAGGATGCTTGCACAGTAATATCACAATTTGGAGCATAACTGGTAGTTTTCACCTCCAGTTCAGGTGATCTAGCTAACAAAGTAAATGACACTTAATAAATAAATAACTAGCTTGATTCCACAATATTCTTAACTTTTCAGAAATCATATATTCCACTTTTTTAGCACATTAGCGTTCCCCCAAGGATTTACATCCTCGGCAAAAACAGACTTAATGAGAGTTTACTTTTTTACTGAAACTCAAAACTGAAGCATCCACGAAAATACATACCCACGAATAAACAAAAAACCTACAATCCAAAAAAATTGGCCCCCACAAATTTAAATAATTCAACAGTAATTACTAGATCCTTTTATAAAAGTTTCACACAATGCATGCCTTTCGTTGAAATATTTTTGACACCTAACCTCAATCCTATATCAGACCTTTATCCGATACAGGGATATATTTATAATGACATGACTAACTTTGAAAATAATGTACACTATCATGGCTTTAAATTAATTTCAGAATTAAATTACGCCCTTATGATCTACTGAAGAATAATTTTAAAATTGTTTTCTGTTTATTCCTACGATGAACTTCAAATCTCTAAAACTGCCCATATCTGACTCTGGAGGTCATGAATTTGAATAACTGAAATCTGTCACAGGAGAATTGGTTCTTTAAAAGATTTTAAAACACACTGCCTTATTTCTATTCTTTCTTAATAATCTCCTATTGGAAAAAGTTATGACCCTACATTTGATCAAACTTAAAAGCCCTTGTTGTGTAAACCATGGTAAAATTGACTCAGTGGCTCTAGTGAAGTTGAAAGTGTAAAACGTTTACAGATAGATGGACAGGCACTGGATAAAAAATGATCAGAAAAGCTTACTTGTCTAATGAGCTTTCAGGTCAGGTGAGCTAATTATATGTTTATAGCATTTATTAAACCTTCCAAAGCATTTAAAATGATTTT
>NC_069116.1:34541089-34548589 GCF_025612915.1 Magallana angulata
TGGGGGTTAAGAAAGAAAATCTTGATTTATGCAAGTAAATGTCATATTCCCAAGTCACCAATTGATATTTAGGAGAAGACCGGTACATATTCTCCCATTAGACCCCAGCCTAATACAAGACCCTTGTATATGTTCTACTCATGATTATAAACCATGTTTCAAGCAGGAGTGGGCAGTTGAAGATCTGGCAATAAATAAATGATCAATGCTAATTAAAATGATAATAATGGTTCATAGAGGTATTAACACAATGAAGTCTTAAATGGTATCAGAAATGGAATAACCCAACTATCCTTGAAGTGAAGTACTCTATATTGAGAGTACATCATGTGGTGCATCAAAAGTTATTCTCTTTTGAGAAGTGGACAGGCATAGCCTACATCCAATCCTCTTCGCAAGCCTTCATATTTTGATTCTGGAAATGTGTAAATCTCGGAACCGAAGACGGTTTATGCTTCGACCCATGTTTCAACTCCAGTTTCCCTGAATTTCCGTAACAGACCTACTATTTCTACATCTTAAACTTTATTGCATCCATTCATCACAAAAAAATCAACACTTAAATCGCTGTTAAATCATTTTCGCAACTTCTACATCCCTACTTTAAATTTTGTGCATCTCATTGTTTGGCTAGGTCAGAACAGATTAAATATTTGAGTTTCGGATAAAATTGGAAACCTATTGCAGACAATTTAATGTCGAAAACGTTACTGAATCAACTTAATCTTACAATGATTGCTATACATTCAATTTCCAAAATTCTTCCTCAGCTGTTTCAATTAATTTCTACTGTCAGAAATAGAAAATAATTAAGATTGCAGGTGTAAAATTGTCAAAAATCACTGGATCAAACTATTGGAAATTATGTCTTGATTTGAAAATTTCACATAAACATTAGATATGGCATTGGTTTTCTTTGACAGAAAAAAAGTTGTCATTCATATAATGATAAAAGAATCAATCACATCCTCTAATATAATCACATGTGTAAGCTTTTAACAATACTTTCTCTGGAGAGAAAACCGACTATATGACCTTGGATGCAGTCACCTGTAGAAACTGAATACATCAATGAACACATGCAATCCAATCCATTGTTTGTTCCTGTCTATAGGCATAAAACACAACTTTAAAAAACAATAAAACAATAAGAAAACCAAACCAAACTGGGCTATCAAAAAGATGTATAGACTTGAGGAAACAACTTGTTTCATTGAAATGCTCCACAAAATTGCTGGACAATGTATGACTATATACCACCACCAACTAATCAGCAGTCTAAACATTCAAACAAATAAAGACCTATTTTATTTCATTTTTTTTTTTGGGGGGGGGGGGGGGAGGGGAGGGGGTGTTAACAAAATTTCTTGAAGTCATTTGACACACTGGTTTTTATCAGAATACCTGATAAAGACCTCTCAAACAACCTCTAGCTAAGATGTGCTTAAAATTCACACAATAAAATTTTTTTGAATTTTTCTTAAAGTACCATACATCTCATAACTACACCACATCTTCAATTTGATTATATATTTTTTGAAATGGTGGCTTTCAATCTTCAAAACTATGCAATAGAAATAAAGAAAGGGATGAGGCAACATATACATTTATCATTATAAATAAATACCGGTACCATTTTGTTGTTGCACTGCCTATTTTGCTGAAAGTTTACAAAGACATACTAGTAATTTTAAAAGCATGTCCAACACATTTAAGGAATGAATAACTTCCGAGATCAGTCTAACATATTCTCCTGAACTCCCACCCCCTGTATGTGAGACATGAATTCAATACTGAAACAAAGACCTTCACACAAAAAAATACATCGTTGATAAGATACAATATGACTGCGTTTTATTTCATTTACCTGTGCAGTTAACCTCCTACACTCAAAACAGAATTATAAGTCTTCAGTGCAATCTCCCAAAATATTCACTGCTCCGTGAAATCAGCTGTTTTATGCATATCATAAAAAACAAGTGTGCTACATGCAAATTAGTTTTTCAATATCATCCGAGTGTGCTTCACTTATGCAAATTACTGCAGCGATATGTCTGGTTCAGTACAATGAAGCAAATTCAACCAAAAAATGTCAGAAATGATGATTGAAAATAAAAAATATCCTGTACAGATCGAGCATTTGATATGTATTTGTACATGTGAGGTCACCAGGTCAAAGTTAGCAGACAGGTCAATAACTGTAGGCTGATTCCATTTTGTTGAAGTAGGGAATAGCAGGTTTAGTTCAATGTCTACCAAAACTTGGAACTCAAGTAGAACAAAAATGATATACTGTCCACCAAGTTTCTCTCTTGAACAAAATCATAGCCCATAAGAGCTGTTCAGAAAAATAGCACAATACAAAGAAAAAAATCAATTCAGCTTATTCAAAAGAGACAGACTTCTCTGTGTTGTCAACAGCATGAGGTTTACAATGTTTTAAAGTCAAGGAATTAAACAAACACCGACTTGGTGTCACAATAAGATTAAATTTATAGCAGGCAATTCAGTATTTTTAATCTGCAATTGGCTCTATAGGCCCAAAACACTAACCTGGCACACACTTATGACAGACTGTCTAGTCTTAAAAAAAATACGGTTTGTTACAAAAAAACAACACTTTCAAACAATTTTAATGAAATATTCTTAACAATATTCCAGTGATATTTATTTCCATTAAAATCACACTTTTGCAATCTTAACTCGACTGAAGAGGTCAGAGGGACTTTTATAATCACAGAGTATTCTACACTCGTCAGTTATACTTGTTAAAATGTAACTGCATGTATAAAAAAACATAAGATTAAGGAATTTTAAGAAAGCCCTTAACCACCACCACCACATGAAACGTTCTGTCCAATGGCTTAACTTTATTGTCATTTGAAAGTTTTAGTTGAGCATCTATAAAAGTAACTTGGTAGCAAATAAAACTCTGTTTATGAAAAAGCCAAATTTTCTAGGAGTACGAATGTTTTTTGTCAGAGAATATCAATTTTAAGTGAGACATGACTATCTTGAGTTAGAAGGGCTTTACTTGCTATAGGTTCAAACCAGTGACTGAGTTTTTCCTTTGTCCTTTTCCTGAACAGATAATGGTTGTAAAAATGTCCCCCTCATCCAAGCATTCCCCCGGATGTGATGGATGAGGGGCATTCTTGGAAGACAGCCTGAGGCTGAGGAGTATCAAGTAGCATTATTTCCTGGCTATTATGCTCGGGATCGCCCTTCAAAAAAAGCTAAAAACCTACCTGGAAGTGACGTCACATACCGTATAAATAGTGCTTCCATTGTGATAAACACTCATAATTTTAAAGCAGATTTATTGTCAAATATGTATTTTTATTTGAGGTGGGATAAACAATTCTCAAAACCCATACAGGGAGGGAACCTTGATACTCCTCAGCCTCAGGCTGTCTTCCAAGAATGCCCCTCATCCATCACATCCGGGGGAATGCTTGGATGAGGGGGACATTCTTTTCATCCAGCCTTCGGCATATCGGAGTATCAAGTAGCATCTTCAAAGTATTTGACAATAAATAAAAATCCTTCCAAGTAGAGAAGATTCTCAATCAATGATTTAAATAAACATATACCATTTTAATAAATCAACTTTGGTTTCATCATGTGGAAACACAAAATTGCTTTATCATCTTAGCCACAAAACACATCAAATGTACCCATTATTTTCCTCACCAATTTCTATAATAATTGTCCATATTGTGGCTGCATGATTAATGTTTTCTCAGAAAATAATGTTTTAAAACCATTTTGCCTCATTTCTCTGCGATATACCGTAATAAAATACATTGTTTGTAAAATTCAAACTATCTAATTTTCTGTCTGTAAGATGTTAATAGAAAGAAGAATGAATTGCATTCATTGAAATGTCAGATTTCACTGTCTGATATATAGGGTACATTATAATACACATATAATACAGCTATAATGTAATTAAATGTATGATCTTCTAGCTTCCAATGTAATGTAGAAAACAAATGTTTTCTTCCTTGAATATAAAGTACCACCGGTATTATATTCATGCATGATTAAGTTTTGCAACATAACTAAGGTACAATGACCCTCTGATCAGAAAAATATTTACTCTTCATTAATTACTTATATGTCAATCATTCTTTTATAAACTAAAATCATATTTATATATACATGTATATCCTATTTTGTCTAGCTTGTATAGCTATATATTAGGATCAGTTAAGTTTTCTTTGAAACTTAGATATTATCAGTAAAAGCAATAGTATTCACTTGTGTACAGAAGGCTGTCAGGTATAATCTTGTCTGATGTCTTTGAACATCAACGTTCCTTTCTTAATTGAAAATTCTTAAATCAATATCTATGACTTTCCTGGTATGTGGTATTTATTCAAAAATCAAAATGCTAATCTTTCATAACACATCCATTTTGATATATTAATACACTGTACAACCAAACTCTGCATGAATTAATTAGTTTTAAGAAAACTAATTTCAAAACTTGCTATCTTTTCTAAATTTGATAATTATATCTTCAATTTGAAATAGGTTAATATAAATGACCTATGTTAAGATTTTAACCTCTAGCTAGGTACTGTTTTCTCTTAAAGAATATGGAATTCATATTTCATTTTCCATAAATCTAATATATGTATCATTATAAACAATCTATTATTTACATATACATGTATATTCATGGAGTATATATAACTTTTCCCTATAAAGTGGGAACATTGTATGACATTAATTTTTTGTGTATTAACAATTTATGACAAGATATGAAATCTAATATCAAGTTCTTTGTAATGTCATTTTTTGGTCGTCAATATATCTATATTCATGTAATCACAATGAGACCAACAATTGAGAACTGTAAACAGGACTATTTTTGCCCCATGTTATTTTCTTAGATTGTAAACATTTTTGTCCCAATTAAAACTTGCCCAGACAAAGCTTTGTTTATAGAGAGACAAGGTAGGGGATTGTAATTCGCCTAGTCTTCATCAATACACCCACTGGCAAAGAGACAAAAAATAAAACAGGAACAAATGTGTTCCCTGTAATCGTTCTTGGAATTTATGAATGATCAGATATGTTATATTTATGGTAACATTATTTACATATATGCCAGCAGCTAAATATGAGTAAACATTTCTTCAATATTAAATATTGTACTATAATATCTTTGTCCATATGATCGAGTGATATGATTAAACACAATCACTATCTTGAAATAACTTATTATAATCAAATTTCATATTAAATGAAATAAGCGAAAGTATAAATCCTGTTAATTCATATATTCAATCAATATGACACAATTAGAAAATACAGAAAAAGAACTTTCTCAATCTTTTGCAAAAGAAATTCAATCATCTTTAATATTAAAAAGTTTTTCCCATCATTTTAATTTTCTGTTGCAGCTACTACATAGCCTTGTGTTTACACAATGTCTTAACACATATATCTGTAAAGTTAATATTTTCTAATCTATTCTGATTCAAATTCTGAATAATATGTACCAGAAACGTTCTAAAATCTGTTTTAAATTTGTAGTATCATATATACTAAACACCATTAGCAAGTAAATACATGCAACATTTGTCTTTTCATGAAGACTTCAGTTCTGATGATAAGTTCTGAAGAGATAATCAATAATTATTCACATATACTGGAAACCATTCCAATGCATCAACTAATACATATATGGTAAGTATATAATAAATGTATGAAAATCAGTTTGTTCTTTGCTTTTTCTCAATATGAACATTGTAAACATGGTGCTAGCTAGTGTATCGTAATTCCATATTAGAGTTACTCATGTAACCCATCTTTTATAAAGAGAATCTCAAAAAATAAAATTTCAGTGTCTCTAAATATATAATCAAACATAATCTCATGTTTCATATCGTATATTCAATACTCTATTCAATAACTTATAACTGTATATTGCCAATTTACCATTCAATTATATCTCTTCCATTGCAATATTCTATTACAAATGTACGTATTTTTACATTTAAAATCCTTATCACTGGATTTTTCCTTAAAGAGGAAGGTTGTAAAACAACTGATCTCCATTGACAATTTGTCTTGGTATAAAATTGCTTGACATATGGTAAAAGTTTAATTCACCAAATTCTTAAGATAGAAATAAAAGATGGTCACATATAGTCTCTTTCTTTAATATATACTGTATTCTTTCATTTCAATCTAATTGAGCATGTACCATACTTTGGTAATAAGTTTTGATGTTTCTTTTTATAACAACTAGGGTTATAGTGAACATTGTATTATTTCTGGATTTTCATTCTGACCACATTGATCCTCTTTCACTCTGAACCTTTTCTTTTGGTATTATATCTCAGGATTTCAGCAATGTATCAAACAACTTCATTTCTTTATATCATACAGTGTCATAACAATACTTATCAAGCCTTAGTTTCCATGAAGTCTTCATTTAAATTAGCTTAAAATAAATTCATGTATGGTGTCTGAAATCAAATCATCTAAGTCAATAAATGTTTGGTTCTTTGTTCCTCATATCATCCTCATTAATCATATAATGATGTGCAGGTTTATGACTTTTGTAATAATTATGGATGCAAAAAACAATTAAATAGTAAAACCATATTAATTATTTGACTGAATACATGTACATTAATTACCGGTACATGTACTTATTTTAAAAGTACTTTTCAAGTCAAGTATCCTGATGTTTGTTTGATTTCTCTCTATTACTAACTTAGACATATATATGGCTTTCATTCAAATTTTTAAATCAATACTGGTACTCATGTTTTCAACATTCACTGTCACTTCAAGTCAAACTTTATACCTCTTAACTCAAATTTTATATCTGAATAAAACTGCACAAACAATTGATACAATTCAAAACACTGCATGGATTGTCTTTTGCACCCATTACAAACAGTTATCAATTTAATTCTCTAATATTTTATGAATCAGTTCGTCTTTCAAAAAATTCATGATTCTCCAAGATTTTAAGCTTCTTTCTTCCAAACTTCACAACATGCACAACTTCGACTGTACAATGTAATATAAATAAATGTAATGTAGACAATCATCTTTTCTGTGACAATAACTTGAAAACACCATATATTATGTGTTATAGAAAACATACGTATACGTAAGCTTCTCATCCCAGAATTAAAACATTTCACAGCCAATGTATTGCTCTGAGAAGCAAAATAAATTCCTGTTCATTAGTGAAATTTCTTGTTTGGTCTTCTATGACACCAAATAATATTACTGATATCATCATCTGTACTTATTTCAACCATGTGCAAACTGATGCCTTAAATACTTCTTTTTTATCATGATCAATAAACCAACATTAATTTCATGTAATGTATTGCATCAGCCTGTTCTGATGTTCTAAATTGACATCTTCTTTCACCTACATGATTTAGTACAGTTGTATTATTAACCTGACTGTTATTTTGTTCAAACTTCAGACCTTTGGTCATTTTACTATGAGCATTACAT